>NC_067141.1:17843104-17848104 GCF_903995435.1 Acomys russatus
TCTTCATGCGTGGTCCTGATAGTCTTTCCAACACTTCCCCCTCTTGCAGGGTGGGTTGCAGGAGAAGCAGACAGACAGGCAGACAGGCAGACAGACAGACAAGATGCACAGTCATATACCCTGGCAAGGAAGGATCCCGAGAGTAGATTGCAAACACCAGGCAAGAGCTAGCTGCAATGTGGGGATCACAGAGTAATCCAGACTGAGGAAGAGGGTGGCCAGTGAATAGATGCATTTAGGGTGCCGACAAAGAAGCTCATAAAAGTCACCAGCTCCATCTGGGACCCTCCATCCTGTGCTTGCCTCAGCCCACAGCTGGGAAGCAGACCACTGGGCCCAAGTTCACACGTCACCTTTTATTTTCTGTTTTTTTGACAAGCGCCTTGATCCAGGCTGATCTCCACTATCTGTTTGAAGAGTCTTCAGGACTATTTGCATCATTTTATCGCTAATGTATAATATATGGCTCTAAAGTGAGCCTGGGCGCTGTCTTGTTACTGAGCATAAAAAAGTAAGGGCAATAAAGACACATTAGTTCTGTGGAGCACAGCGGCTATAATGCAAGCAAGAAGGTTGCTGCTTAGAGTTAAGAGGAGGCCTTTCTGCCTGACTAAGACAATGGAGGAGTAAAGAAAATGTCAAATCAAGAAAAGCTGGATTTAGAGATGAGGCAGCCCGGAATGACGTTGGGGCCATATTTTGTGAAACTATAATGCAGTTGGCAGCAAAGACCCATGTTTCTGATTCATCCAGGGCCGCATGGCAAAGCTTTGTCAGTCTGTGCAAGGTATAAATAATTCAGGGTGAGAGATGGCAATTACAGGGCCCTGCACAACCAAAATGAATATTTTATGAGGACTAAAACTGCTCTGGAATGAATCATACACACGGAGTCACACATGGCGAGTGGGCTCACATACGCCAGCCCTAAGGAGCGAGAAGCCCAGGCCTTATCTCCTTTCAGAGTGTTGACTAGAAACCTGGAGAATTGTAATAAGCAAACACGAAACAGGCTAGCCTGCCAGCATGCCCACTCCATGCTCCACATAGGCACTCAGTCCCCAAGACACACACACATGGCAGGGAGGCGCTGGTCCAACGCATAACACAGACACTCTCGTGGTCCATTTCATAAGTTTGACTTAAAGGGATTTCTGAACCAGCACCCAGAGCACTTCATTCTTTCCAACTACTAAAACCATTGGCAGGTGTAGGCTGGGACCTTCCGGTCTACAAAACTGATCTGAGCTCGGGGGCAGGGGGAAAGGGCAGTGTTATAGTCCAGTGAGCATTTCCAAGAGCTAAGTGCGAGTCCCGTTCGCTTTCAGCATGGTTCTCGCCCTTCCTCTCCACCAGAACCATATGTTCTAGCTCCTCCTAGGTAAGATTCAGGGCCTGAACCTCCTATGATCAGGATCCGTGCTGGCTAAGGATCCAAGACCATGTGTATCTTGTGTATATCTGTGTAGCTGAGCCACAGGTAAGAGTTGCTGCCTACATTTTGAAAGTGGGTGCAGAAGGAGGAATAGATAGGGGTAGTTACAGAGACCTGGGAGAATGGTTCCGTCTGTTAGGTTCCCTCCAGTGGTACTCCTGCTAAGTTGCTAGAACAAACAACAACATTGTTTGTGGCCACCGAGGCCCAGGCCCACTGCTGAATAGCCATTGTGTTTGTCCAGCTACTGATACCTGTGCCTTTGTCAGGGGGGGAAAAAGGCCGGGCTGTGACATCAGCACAGCACAAGTGCGCCTCTGTGTGAGTCCCCAGCACAGGCCTGCCTGCCACGGTGGGAACCCAACATAAGATCCCTCTGAGAAGGTTTTCTTTAAATCCAACTCCGATGCATTGTTTATGAAAACAAGGCTATTAGGTATATTAATAATTTGATAAATAGGGATTTGCCCTTAATTATTCATGAAGAACATTTGGCAACAGTAAAATTATATGCGCAGAACAGGTTTATAAACCAGCTAATTATAAATTAAGTATGCAAGAGAAAATTGCTAACCTTGAAATTAAAATATTTTATGATTCTGCAATTACAAAAAAAAAAAAAAGGTAGAGAATTATCAAAACCCCAGTGTGAGCAAAGAATGCCATAGCTTTGTACAGATGGCAGCATGCAGGCCAGAGGAATGACAGCAGAGGTAGATGGGAAAGGCCCCGCCTCCCCCACAGCCCCTGGAGAGAAGTTTTGCTCCTCCCAGAGCAGCTTTCCAAGAGGGTAGAATCTGGAAGGACACCAGCTACCCCCCCCCAGAGAGGCCCTGTCCAGTTCCTTGCAAAGACAGGACACACCTCTGCTTGCTGTCAAACCCCTGGCTTCTGAACACAGAAGCATCTCCTCTGTTCAGACGGCTAGGTTGGGACCCATGAGGAAACCTGCTGGCTGCCCCACCTCATTTCTGTCATGCTAGGTGGGATAAGGTCCACGGTGGATGTGGGGTTCAAAGGACAAGACTGGAGCTGATGTCGCAGAAGTGCTGTCCCACTGATACCCACTAGAGGGCTTCTGCACTGGTGAGCAGGAAAATACCATTGTAGATGGACACTGGGTCATGACCCTGCACTGTCTGTAAGATGGGACAGAGACCTTCCCCCCGCCCCACCCCCCCCCCCCCCCCCCCCCCCCCCCCGAGCAAGGCTACCTCATCACTTCTCTCAGCCCTCACTATGGAGCACAAGTTGCCTTGTCTGGACCTCCACCTACTTCCCGCCTCTGAAGACCTCTGCGGTCTCTTCTCCCTAACCCTATGTGGGGTCCAGAAACACATGCCAGGTGAGTGGCACCCAAATCTTCCTTTTACTCATTTAATGAGTGAAGATGAGTGTGAACTATTCACTTTTTAATGACTGGCTATCCCCTTTCATAACTTAGCAGAACATCAGCAAAGCAACCATGGAATAGGCTGTATTTCTTAACTTCTCCCAAAACTCAGTGATGCAGAAGGCAGCCCTGCCCACCATCCCTGGGCATAGCTCAATGACTCTTCAAGGAAAATCCACTCAGGTGCCCCCTCCCCTCAACCACCAAGAAACACACACACTTTGGTTACAAAGAATCTTGACTTACCCCAGCGTCAAAAGCACCTACTAACTGTTCACACAGCAGGGAGAACAATGCAGGGAACATTCCCATGCCAGAACCTTGGACATGGAGACGCAGCTGCAGGTCAGGCAGGCAAGCCAGCCAATCAGGGAGGTCTCCAGCAACTCGGATAATGAAATTTTTTCATGTATAAAATCCTTAATCAAAATGCTAGTGGTGTCATCTTGTAGTACAGGCCTTACAACTTAAAATTAATATACAACAGAGCCCTCAAAATGACAATCCCCCACCTACTGCATGAGACACAAGCCGACTGTGGCCTGAAACTCCAGACCCCAGCTGGCAAGCCAGCTCTGTTCCCAGTACCCAGACCTCACTGCACCAGAGTCCCCAGTCCCAGAGGGACCCTAAACCTTGAGGACGAACCAAGAAAAGTTGGGTGCCACTGTGAGCAGCACTGTTAAGGATGTGACATGCTCAACAACAGTCACCAGCCACTTTGGGACATGGCTTCAAGCCACCTCTACTCAATTAGCTTAACTCCATCAGCTACCATCTAAGGAATAGTTTTATCATTTGGAATAGACTATTTACCGTGTGATAGGATACATTTCTTTCTTTACCTCTGGGATGCCCCCCAGATGCTAAGCAACTTCCCCTAACAATGTTTAGATTGCTTACAAAGCTTCTCTAAATATTTGCCGTGTATTTAGCATGCCTAAGATCAGCCTGTTATCCCAAAGTCTTTTTGTTGTAAATTGCAATTTTACAACTTCATGCCTGTGATGTATTTTGACAAAGCTCTGCTGACACCCTCTATTGGCCTCCAAAGGCAGAATAGCTGCTACTCCATGAGCCACCAGAGGACTCTCAATTTGTTGTGAGGCCAGCCACTACTTTGCCATCCTCAATCTGCATGGAGAAAGATTAAACATTCAATTTGTTACTTGATAGGCCACAAGGTCCGCCACTTACCATACAAATGGAAAACATTACTGTCATCCCTCAACTTGCTTGCCTGAGTATTTTATTATTTGTAATATTTACTTCAGGGAAATTATGATTCATGTCATATTTATCTTCATGAAAAATGAGCATCTAAATGGAAATCACCTTTTGAATGTACCAGGATATAGTGTAATACTAATATGCTTCATGAACTATAAAATTTAGTCACAGTGTATGGATATATTACTGCACGACTTTAATACTCTCCCATCAAGCGAATTTTCTCTCTGTTAAGCTGATACTCGGAGCCCTGATTCCACTTTGGTAATCATTACACCTACATGATGGCACAAGTCACTACTTGTAGATTTATGTCCCCCCTCAGCTCTTTTGCATTAATCTGCCCCTGAATAAGCTATTCGCACTTCCTCCAGTGAACGCAGGAAATTGGAATAAGGTGCAAATTTGTAGGCCTTAAATCTGAACAAGTGCAGACAGATATTTTTCACCTGATACCATTCATTTGTTTCAAGTAAATACAAAAGACGGGGTTTTTTTTTTTATTCTTTGTCTTTGTCCTAAAGCCGTTCTTCATGGAAATGACTGTTGTGTTTTCCCTCCATATTTACATCCATTTCTGCAGAAGGCAAAGTTAAATGGACTGTCTGCAATTAGCTCGGAGTCAGGCTCCCTCCCCTTGACATCTGTGCGGATCCCAGGTCCCCAGCAGGCTGCGCTGTCCTTGTGGCTCTGTGTGGCCATGGTTGCCTACCACCCCGAGAAGAAGCTCCCAGGCCCCACAGCCCACTTTTGAGAATCCTTTGGTGTGATTGTAAAACATAAAACTTCAGTGGCTCCTGGTCTCCGAGGCCCTGGTCAGAGCCTTCCGGTTCATTACAGAGGTCATTTGGAAATACTGAGCAGTGGCTGGGAGAGCTTGCTGGTGCTCTCCCCCAATTATCCAAGAGATTCTGGGACTCTTGGCCCAGCCTGTTCCCACTT
>NC_067141.1:17855604-17883104 GCF_903995435.1 Acomys russatus
ACATGCAATGCAAGAGTGGCTGTGGTCCAGGAGCGAGACACAGGAGGGAAAATGTAGATTTCCTTGGGGCTTCTTGGGGTAGCCAGACTACATACGGCAAGATGGAGGGGGGAGTGTGTAGAAAGACGGTCTTGTTCCAAGGATGATGGGAAGGGCACAAATGTCTACGGAATGCACAGAACGATGTCAAGAAAGTCAGGGAGGTAAGTTCCAGGAGGGAAACCACTTCTCCTCCCACGTACTTTGGTGATTGTCCTGTTATTTCTCTCTTCTTTTGATTGATGTTTTAGTTTGAGCTGTCATTAGTTAAATTAATTTTCCCTCAAAGATAGTAGAATAAGGTTCACAAAGGCAAACCTTGTGAGACCGTAAAAATAGACCATAATTTGGAGGGAATTCAGATGTGTGCCCGGCTCTTGTCATCACGGCAGAAGAACACTTTAATTTGATATGAATTCCTCAAGAGAAACTTTAAATTAACTTAGATTTAGCTGTGTTTGAGGGATAGCAATTCAAAGCAACAAAATAAAACGCTATTTGCTGACTCTGGCGTTTCTCCGTTCACGCTCCTGTGTGTTCTTTTCTATTTCCTGCTCAGGCTAAATAAATGCCAATATTCACCTTGAAGGAGTCATCATAAAGTAACTCCCTTGAGATATAAAAATATACTTCTTACATCTTCCATCCAAACAGTGTCAGATGAAGTTAAAAGACCTGGTAAATGTGCTAAAAAAAAAATCTGCTTATGTGAATTATCCTTTCCTAGGGTTACTGAGCAGCCATCACTGGAAGTGTCAGGGTGAGGCAAGAAATGCGGGGCTGGGCTGGAACTCAAGAATGGAGCAGGAGGTGGAGGTGAGAGACAGGTGAGGAAAGGACAGAGAAGACAGAGGCCCAGAAATTTCTTAGCACCAGGGGAAACCCTTGGGGACATCTGGTCCAGTTCTTAGGGACAGTAGAGACCTAGCCAAGGTCAGAGCAAGAAGGGACTAGAGCCAAGCTGTGACCTCCTCTCCACCTCCTACCTTCTGGGCCCCCTACTTGATATCAAAGAGTTTTTAATACTCCAGGAAGTGTCACTCAACCCTCTGTTTCCTAAACCACCACTGGTACTAACTGCTGTAGTCAAGCTAGGCCTAGGGGTTCCTGCGTTGCACCATGAGAGATGTTCTGTGTTTCCATGCTAAGAATTACTCCTGACAGGAATTTACAACCACATATCACTACCACCATCATCACTATCACCAACACCAACACCATCACTCCTAGACAAAGCATTTGGGCTTTAAAGCCGCCTCTGAGTGAATTGGGGACACGCCTGTGACCGACAGCAGTCCAAGGTGTCAGAGCTTGCCAGGGTCCCAGTGCAAATCTGGAGGGTCTGGAACCAGCAAAAGTATGTGTCATCAAACACACACAAAAGGCAAGTTCAAACGCATGGGAGCAGTCAAGATTCTCAACACTTCACCAGGGGCTTGAGAGCCAATGAAATCAGGCATCAACCCAACAACTATTAAGACAAGTTCAAGGTTCTATGCGTAATTCTTTTGGCTGTTGGTCTCTTTGTGGTACACCCTCCAGTGAGAACTAGTCTCTATTGTACAATGCTCTTGACATCTAAATAAGTGGGTCCTTCCAGGTCAGACACTCAAGTACATCTGGAGTGTCTCATCCAAGTGACTCTGGTCCTCTTGGCTGGGAGCAAGCCAGAAGCTGCAGACACAGGGTTGACATCTTCACGTGACTTACTGCCACTCTGCAATGTCATAATTATGACGCCTAAATTTACCCTGTTTATTTGCAGGCTAGAGGAATGCATGATTGTTTATTTTTATTACAAATATTGATGGTAACTCACAGGCATTTACTTCATTGCCATTTCAAGTGAAATTGCCTATCATAAAATATCTCTAGAATTTTGATCCTGATTAGCGTCCTGAGCTGGTCCTGGGTGCGATCCTACCATTTGTCTTAATTTTATTTTGCTCTCCCTAACTGCACACACCACTTCAGGAATATCTGGAATTTTGTTTTAATTGTACAGCTTTCAACTCCACCACATTTCTCTTTGTGTTGAAAGCATCCCGGTGATTTATCCTCATTATTGTGTAAATAGGTTTCGGCAGTTCTCAGTAAATAAAACAAAGACTGACAGGAGGAGAAGAGGGAATTTGCTTTCCTACCAATTAGAGTAGCCTTAGGCAGTACTTTTAAGAGGAGATAAATCCTGCAAATCACTAAAATGATCCTGTCACATGCACCAAATATTAAAATCGCACAGCGGCGCCCTCCATACAGTTTGCTCTGGTTTAATGAGTTGGGGTGGTCCTCATGGCTAGGGCTGCAGTGCACAGTTGGGGACCCCTCACTGACAGCAAAACTCACACCCAACTGCAGCTTCCCAGCCCGTGAGGCCACATGGAAAATCAGAACATAGCGGAGCCTTCAGCTCTCAGTGAAGGAAGCCTCCTCCACTGCCCTACTGCCTCCTGCCCCAAACCCCATCAGCAGAGACTAGACAGAGCTCCCTGACCCAGCGTGCTATTCGGAACCAAGCCTTCAGGTCCACACCTGGTAAACAACCTGCTAAGTTCTTCAACCAGGGACCTTCCCAGGAAATTGAAGGTATGTCTACTTAACCTGGTATTGCACTGTTTCCAACAATAGCACATTTTTGCCTGCCCCCATCGGGGGTTCCAACACGTCATCTAAAATCTCCTTGGTTCACATATTCACACAGACACCATCATCCACAGGCAATCTGGCTAGGCTTCAGGCTGTGACTAAGCCACTCCCCTGACCCAGGATGTGATTTTTGACCAATTTAGTCACATCCTCCAATAGAGAGGACATTTAACCATCAGCCTTCTTGGTAAATGGCCAACCGAGAGCACCCAGCCAGGCAACATCAGAGGTCAGGTTAGTATCAGGTTAGTGTTCCCAATTAATCACCTCCAGTGCTGGTATGATTTAGGGGAACGATGGCCTACCTTCAGGTGGCTACACTCCAGCATGAGTAATTCTATCAGGAAAGGCATCTGTACAGTGAAGCTGGAACAGCCAACACAGACAAAGACACATAAAAAGCCGTGGAATGGACAATCTCACAGGCAGCCTGGCGCACGGAACTCTCCAATGACTATCCTCCTTCTCTCAGCCACACTCTGGTCTTGCCTGGTGGTGGTGGCATGTGGTGCATTAAACGGTAACTGTTCGCTTGTTGTGGTGTTCCTGTGATCTCTGTATGAAAGTGTGACTAACCACTGTAGGAAGACCTCATGACTCAACACCCCATCAATAATGCGCTACAAAAGCTTCAGCCTCTTCCCCCCCCCCCCCCACACACACACCAAGACATGGGTCTACCAAGCTTCCCAGCCTCTTGACCTTTGGAAGATCTAATATTCACAGACGATTATCCATGAATTCTCCAACAAAGTCTATTAGATGTGGATTGAAAGATGCCAACAAGCCACAGAAGCCACAGCACAGCAGAAAGTTCAGACCTGTGGCTCGGTGAAAGCCACCCTTTTCTGGAAGTTGAGTTATTAGCCTCCACCAGCACATCACAAGGTGGAGACGTACTCAGGTACAGCTGCTAGTATGAAGACCAACCATGACCAAGGTGTGTCTCATGAGATTTGTCCCAATACCTGATGCAAAGGTAATGCCAATTCAGCATGAGGTCAGTTTCCATAGTAATATTATTTCGTACATGCAAGCTTTTTGGAGGGCCTGTGAGCATGAAGACCTGTGAACCCACAGAGCACATGTATGTTGTAGCTGTGACTAATCTACTCCATACACTCTTCCTATCTCCTGTCTAGGATTCTATAAGCCATCATCCTCTGAGTTAAACTCTGTGAACAAAAATTACAAAGCTGGCACTCTCATCTTCACAAGTCCCGATTAAACCCCACTAAACAAGGTCCAGTTGACTCCTGCCCCTGTCTATGAGCATGTTGATTATAGGAATTTCTTGGAATGTTTTCTAAAATGTTGATGAGGTCATTTGCTGGTAGTTCTTCACAAGGATGAGAAGCTACAGAGTTAGGGTGAAGGACATATTGAGCCTGAAGAAGGATGTGATTGTGTGCATGCATGTTCGTGTACATGCAAGTGCATACCCATGTATGGTACAGGCACGCATGTGTGTGCTCACATGTGTATGTGTGCATGTGTGGGCATGTGTGTGTGAGAGTGTGCATATGTGTGTATGTGTGTGTGTGTGTGTGTGTGTGTGTGTGTGTGTGTGTTTGTGCATCCCTGTCTGTGTGCATGTGTAGACACCAGAGGACAACCTCAGGTATTCGGGTATCATTCGTCAGGCTCCACCCACCTTCTCTTGAGAGAGACAGCATGCCTCCCTGGCCTAAGACTCGCCAAATAATCTCAGCAGGCTAGCCGGAGACCTTCAGGATCTGCCTTTGACCGCCCTGAGCTGAGATTACAAATCCACATCAGACCCAGCTTTTTATGTGAGTTCTGGGTCTCGAACTCAGGTTCTCAAGCTTTTTGCCAGCTGAGCTGGACTCCAAATCTAAAATGTGGTCTCTGTCCAATCTAGTCCTTAGCCTCAAAAGTACTCTGAGAGGCACATACTGCCACAGAGAGCTCATGGGCATCAGGAGGGCCTCAGTGAAACTATACCTGCTGCACCCACAGTGTAGGAATACAGTATATTGATTAGGAATCAGCAAGTTGAGCAGCCACTGAGCTCCGCTTCTTCCATACCCAAACCCTGTACACAATTTAAAAGGCTGTCATGATTCTGACCTAACTGAAGCCTCCCTTAGCCGATGAAGGGTACCTACCCTAGCTCCTTTCCCTGCTTGTGAATTCATGTCCTCTGTCTAGAGTGCCCATCCCTGACTCATCTCCAGGGCTACACAAGCCCCTCATTTTCAAAGCCAAGGACCTCCCACCGATAGGGCCTCTGCCCTATTTCCATATTACCCACAGCCACTGCACCAAGTCTCTCTGTCCTGTGTTATATTCAATCTTTCTCTCATATTCTTCCAGGCACACTGAGGGAAATAAGGGTCATAGAACCAGAGATGGATGGGTGGAAGGACAGATGGACAAATGCAGGTGCCTGCAGCTACACTATATTTAGTATGTGGCGCGGGCAGAGAGCTGCTTCTCCCCCACCCATCCTCCACAGCAGTAACACTATTTTGACCACCTTAACTCAAACTAATAGATTTCCAATAAATATTTCCTGAATGCATAAATGAATGTAAAATTAGTTATTCCTGAAGAAACAGAAGTGGCTCCTTAAGTAGCTCCCTATATTGCAAATGCAAATTTTCATTGAGTGGGGAGCAGACTACAAGTTTATAATAATGAGATATTTCTGAAACAAAGCCAAATTCGTCCATAAAATTAGGATCCAACCATCCCTGAAAGTGAGAGAAACAAAAAGAGGGAAACTGTGTCTTTCTGGGTGAATTCACTCCACATAAAACACATTCTTTGAGTGGAGGCAACTCTAGACTTCTGCCCTTACCACCTCCTCAGGGCTTCACCTTGCTTGTCATTCTCAGAGTTGGGGTCGGAGGCCCCAGGGAGAATGCAGTTCTCTCTTAGCTTCGATGGCATCCACAGGGCCCCTCAAGCCCGTTATCCAACATGGCAGCCCCAAGCCATGAGTAACACTGGAGACATGAAAGGTGCCTAGTTCTGAAGGACATGGGCTATGAGTATCCACTACACAACAGATTGCAAAACTCAGTAAACAAGAGAAAACTGAAAAGAGCTTCAATAGATTTTTTTTAATGTTAGTTTCAATATTAATATAATATTTTGGCCACATGAAGCTAAATCAATTAAAATGAATTCCACCTGGTTCTGTTTATTTTCTTAGTGCAGCTGTATCTATGGCTTGCATTGGTACTTAAACTCTCTGACCATTGGCCAATGCCAGGCTAGAGAGTGGATAGGTTGCTCCAAGGGACAGACCTTGGCCTGGCTTCACCTTCCCCATGCAGAAGTACCATGGACAAGCACTCACACCCTACCCACACAGTACGGTGTGTCCACTCACAGGGGACAGCACAGAGCAAAGTGAGAGCCCAGGCATAAGCCTCTCCAGGGACACAGAGAAGAGGGCAGACCCTAGACATCCCAGGCTTGTTCCCACCCAGACCCGATACAGCAGCCTCCCTCCTCAGGCTGCCTTGGTGGGTTGGGCCCCTGAGGCGATATTTGTTTCATTAATGCGATGCTCAGACACTCCAACACTGCTTCACATTCCACGGTGATTCCAAAAGTGATTTCCACAATATGATTTACATACTAGCCGAGTGTAAATTTAGAATAATTTGGCCTGAATGATCTTTACTAGAATAGATGGCCACAAGGAAAGAATGGTGAATAAAGCAGCCTTACTCAGAATCTAAGCAATTTGCTGGCAAACACAAGCAGCATTTCCCCAGATTATAATTTACACTGTATTAACTGTCAAGAGCGCTTTTGAGAAATATAGATAACAATTCAGACGCAATCGATAGGGAGTGACAGTTGATTTTAAAGCTTAATGCAAGACAAGAAAGAAATGACTGGGGCATCGGCTCTGGAAGAATAAATTTGTTTTGTATTTGATTTTTGTGTTAAATTTATTACTGCCAAGAAGAGCTCTCTTTCAATAATATTAAGAACAAGATTGTGAAATTGCAACATGTTCGTCTCCTACAGTTTCATGGCATTTCCAATACAGAGTGATGCCCCTGCTCAGTACATGTACAGATCCCTTTAAACTGCCCCGGAGTCCCCTAAGTTGGTGTTTCTGCCCCCACAAGGCTCTTTTTTTAAACTCTTCTAGGGTAGTTAGAGGCTTGATGTGGCTTCTCTCCCAGGAGCTGTTGAATCTGTCTTGGAGCCTGGGATGGGTCCCTAGTCCCTGTGAGTGAGGAGGAAGTCGGTCCTCCTCCCTGGGCTCGGCTACAGGCTCATCGCTGGACACCACACACAGTACACTGTTGCTGAGAACCAAGCCAGAGTTGAGCAAAAATGTGAAACAACGCCGGACTCAAAGCCGACCGCCTGATTGAGGAGGGGCAGGCTGGTATATCCTTGCCACAGTTACTGGAGCTTTTTCAATTCTGTCAACATGTCCGGTGTATATAATCTTAAGGTTTGATGTTCCTCTCATGCCATAGCGTGAGAAACTTGACAAATACCAGGGAAACAGAATTTTCCCTTCTAGCCCAGCTCTATTACGCCCTCTCTGCTGCAGCGGGGGGTGGGGGTGAGGGGGGGTGGGGGGTGGGAGGGTGTGCACAGCCCTGAGCTCTCAAAAACCCACCAGCGTGGCCAGAAATGAAATGATGGGAGTTGCTACAGTTCAAACTTATCCATACCTCTCACTTATGACATGATTGATTTTCCTTCAGCATGCTCAAATACAAGATTGTCTCCTTTCTTTCCTCAGTGTGGAAACAGCTAATGTCTACAGCCTTGGCCTGCCACAGAAGGGGAAGCAGTTGACGTGTAGAAGAACAACTGAAATGAATACGGATGAAATTTGAAAGTGCAATTTTCCATCTGTCAATCACCTTTCAAAGGGACGCGCTAACCACCAATCGGGAGACCCTTGGCGAGGGCGTCCCCATTTGCGGTGCTCCATGCGACAGACCCTTTGGCCTCATTAATCAAGATATTAGCTGCTGATCAAAGTTTTGCACAGGTACTCTGCATCAACTCCGGGTACTCAGGGATGTTGATTATGTCCCTCTAGGTGCTATTGGTAATTTATATTTTGAATGAAAACAAATGGTCTCTTCTTAACCAGAATTTGATTAGGTGATGACAAAATCCATTTCTCCTGCTCTGGTGACGGCGCACCACGGATCCCCACCCTGAGTGGCTTCAGAAGACAATGCCAGGTACCTCCTGCATCAATAATAGATGGTCACCCCAAGCCTTCCCAGCCGCAGCGCCAAGACACCTCGAAATACAGCCAATTAAGGTTTATTTAATTATTAAGGTTGAATAAATAACAGCAAAACATGTTAAAAATCTTTCAGTTTCAGTCAATCATAATAAAAAATTAATGAGACTGGATAGAGAGCCATAAAAACTGATAGACTGCGATCGTGAATTATAAATTGGTATTGATTTTTTCCTTTGCAATAACACTCTCAGGTAATCGTACGTTGTCACATGTAAAGTGCACTTTTCTGGTTGAGACTAATATTAACTATCAAATATAGATGAGACGGAGGCATTTATGACACTTCAGATTTCACAAACAAAAAGCAAAAAATACAATTTGTGGAATAACAGCAGTGCTGAACAGAGAATCCTAGGGCGTTTATGGGAGCTGGCCGGGACCCCACTGAGCCGTGAATTCATAAGACACAGTTACCTTATTCTTTTCCTGTCATTTCTCCTCTGATATGTTACCTTGTTAGTATCACTAAGAAAAACATAAATATTTTTTATTATTTGTGAGGCTCATCCTGTCTTGCTTAATAGACAGGCCACATGGAGTTAAAGCCATATTATATGACCTGGTGCAGAAGTGATCATTCAAAAACCCAAAGCACATATTTTACACCGCCTGGCTTTATTAATTCTAAGCCCCCAAGAAATAGCAGGCGGATTTTCCAGCTTTCTGTTTATTGAAGTAACACGGAAACAAATAAGACATTTCCCTAGGCTAGCTCAGATAAAGTGGACAATTACTATTGGCATTCCACATGTAAATATTTAACACTTCACAGCTAGTTTGCACCTAAATACCCATTAGATGTAGCTACAAGCCTAGACACCATCTCCCAGCAGAGCGACAGGGGCTGTCTTGGGCAATGGTTATCAGATTAGGGTACACACAAATCTTGTTCTAAACAGAGCTAGAAGGAGTCTCAACCAGGAGAGGGGCTAATGCCTGAAAGGGCGACTTCCTTGAGTGACACAAACAAACTCCACCAAGAAAACTCAGCCAGAGCTGATACAGGGCTGGGCCACTACCAGTAGCCTGTTGACTGATAACTATTCACTGCAGCTTCTCAGTTACTGGATCAGAGTTCCTTCGTTTGGGCAGAGGCACGGGGTAGAGAGTGTGGGAACGGGCAGCTATGGGCACGTATGCCAGCCTGAGTCTGCTCATGTCCACCTGGCACGCTCCCAGCCTGGAACAAACTCCAGCATACGTTAGGCCACCGTCCTTGTAGGCTGGAGGCACAGTGGTTTACAACCAATACACATGACCCATAAGGCAACTTCTTGCAGATTCCAGAGCAACACAATGGTCTCTTTAAGCAATCTTGTTCCAGATAAACTAAAGGTGTACGTTTAATACATAAAATACAGCCAGTGTTAACAAGGCAGCCATTACCCACCCACTCTGATCTTACAGACAGATGGTCAAGATTTTCTTTCTAAATTAAAAGTTTCTCTGTTCCTTTGTGGGCACGTGGAACTCGAAAATGAATGGGCTAGTGTTGCTTCTCCTGGAGGGAAGTTTTTCACCCCCTGACCTTCCCAGAACTGGGAAACACTACTGCCTGGAACCTGTGTGCCTTCGCACAGATGTCTGGGTTGTTGAGGCCAGACATCAGGGCTGAGCCCAGAGCACCAATCTCTCTGCTAGGAAGCAAATCCCACGCCCAACAGCAGCAAGCTCCCAGCCTCCCACCCAGCTGCAGGAGATTCACACCGGCATGTCAGTCTGGTCCTCCTCAAGGTGTACACACCTGTGACCACTTCTCAGTGACCCTCTTTGCCTTTCCAGGCACTTCCCACTCTGGTACCACCTCTGGATTCTGAGAAAAGTGCACATCCCTGGGAGGACATGATGCCTAGGAACAGTGCCCACTGAGTAGGGAATATGGTCCTTATTTACCTGGCCTAGGAAAGCCCACTGAGGCAGTAGCCAACCCAAAAACTCAGCCCATGAAAAACCATGCAAACTCTGAGGCCTATCTCTCCTGGAAAGCATGACATGAGAGTGCAGCCCAGGGTGGCCGATGGCTGAACAGAGCTTAGCACACTGGGCACTCACTAACATCTTCCCCAAGTCTACAAGCCCCCGTACCAGCAAGTGACCCTCCATGACGGATCATAGGGTATCAAGAACTGTGGGTCCTACCGGATCCAAAGCGCCCACCCCTAGGCTCAGAGCCTCGGAGCCCAGCTCCCAGCCCTTCCCTCACAGCACTGACCTCTGCGCTCTGGAAACAATTACTCCTGGAAGGCCTGTCAATATCATTATTTTTACAAGAAATCAATACGCCTCACAAAGTTAATGGGGGATTCAGGCAGGGAGCATTTACCTCCTCACTGTCAGGGCTCCGGCTCTGCTCAGTGCCGATGACAGATCCGCCAGCACCAGCAGACAGTGAGCAAGCACAGAGGAGCCAGCGCGGCAGGCAGGCGTGGAGGCCAGCAGCGGTATGTGCTAATGAGCCGCCCGGGGCTGGGCCACGTGGGCCATAGGGCCAGGGGCCACGCGGGCAGACACCCCAGCACTCTGCCCAAATGAGGCCCGGGTTCCCTTTGCCCAGGGAATCTGAGCCTTCAATTGCTTGACACAGCTTACTTATGCACACGCACACACAGACCATGGCCTAGTAGAAGGATGTCAACAGCTTTCCTTACCTTAAACGAAATGGGGCTGCTTCTGCCTACACTGCACCCATCATACACTCAGAGTGCACAAGTAAAATGAAACATGATCGGACACATGCACATGCACATACACACATCTATTCCAAACACACTGGTGCACAAATGCCTTAAAAATAGCTGCACCGATGACCCTAAAGTTCAGATCAGAGGGAACTACAAAACCCTCCTCCCAACAGCAGCCTAGCAGATACATACCAAATCTCAATGAAAACGTCTTCAAGAATCAAAGCCTGGCCCTGTTTTCCTCATCAACCTGTGAGATTGCTCACTTCATCTCTGCTTCCTGTGGATTCTCAGCTGCCCCTAAAAGACCTTTGCTTGTGCATCCCACAAGCCACAGTTACACATTAGAAATTAAAAATTACAAAGTTATCCAACGCATAGGAACTTCAATGTGTTCCACTGAAAACTAAAATTCCACCCCAAAAATCCTTCCCAGGCTACCAGCCTTTCTGCTTGGCAGCAGCTCTGTCTGCAAGCTGCCTCCTGTGTGTTCACATGATCCAAAGGGAAGGCTTCCCAGTGTATACTTACTGCTGCAGCTCAGCACATCCACTCCCGAGGCCTAGGGCCCAGACTGGCTGCAGCCAAGACAGCTAACCGAATGGATTCACCCACACAGAGCTCAGCTGCAGACTCAGGGCCGAGCGCCAGCCACTAACGCATCATCACAGGCATCATCAGCAACTGCCCACTCCTCAGGCTCCCACGGCTGCATTCTAGGTCACTCTGCGGGGCACGGGAAAGCAGGGTCAAGACTTCGCAGCAAAATCTCGTGTTGCTAGCACCAATCATGGCAGTGACTGCACAGTCATGGTCAGAAGGGGCCTCCTACCACAGGGTAAAGAAGGGTAGGGCCAACCCAGACCATAACTTCAGAGTACGAGATGAAGTCAGAAGGACATTTCCCAATGTTCTAACCAGACAACAGCCTTGGGAAGCCACAAAAACATACGTACTACAGAGCACCTTCCTGACCCAGCACTTGACTTACCCATCAGGAATCCTAAGTGTTCCTCACACTCACACTCTTACCTCGCTTCCCCAGCATTGCCCTCCCAATACTGTCTTTAGTCCATTTCTTCTTCCACTAATATCCGGTTCAAAGCCCCCATGTCACCTAAAACCCCCAAAAGCTGAAGATAAAGTCAACAAGGTCATGAGAAGAAAGTACTGGCCTCTATAGCTACTCCAACCTCCATGATGGAAAAGGAGAGCCCGGGACAGAGCTCACTGCAAGGGTCAGGAGAGATGGTTAGCAAGCTTCATTGACCGACCATTCGTGCCAAAGTCCACCACAGCAAAGAGAATGAATAGGGTCTCATGACGGAGGAGGAGGAAATGGCAACCACACATAGCTCCTACATCAAGTGTAGGGCCATGGGACCCACACCTAGACGGCACTCATGGTCTAAAGAGAACTTTGCAAACAAAACAGCTGGATTTCAAGACAGCCCCACCAAAGAGGCAGCCCATTGGTTCTTCCTAGAGTAGCCTTTGGCCCAACATGGCAGTAAGTTCAGAACATACAGGGAGTGTGTGTGTGTGTGTGTGTGTGTGTGTGTGTGTGTGTGTGTGTGCGCCTTCCCATATGAATGGATGAATAAATAATGAGGGCTCCCACAAGGGGTGGGGGAGGGCTAGCCTGCTGCTCAGAAAGCCCACAGCATCGTACAGGGCAATAAGGAGTGGATGTCAAGCATCACAGCTCCAGTATTTCACTCTCTGCTCCTCAGCTCCAGCATAAAGGGAAATACAGGCCTTGATGGGAGGACAGGCCCGCTCCCAGCCCTGAGGAAATCTCTGAAACTCAGTGTCCTTGCTATCAACAGCATGGGATTTACACTGGTCCTTACACCACTACCAGGCTCTTCACAGCTTTTCAGTGCCTTAATGCAAACCATATGCAGAGCCCCCCCCCCAGCAGCCCAGGCTCTAGCAGCTGCCTTCTGATTGGCTCCAACAGGATGGGAAACCAAAGTCTCAGAGGGGAAAAAACAACAAACAGATCTCTTGTCTACGAAGCAGAACTCAAAACATTTCTCATGTATTCTAGGCTTCTCTAGAAGCAGCGGGCTGTTTAAAAAAAAAAAAATACCTGGCCCAAATTGAGCATTTGCTTGACATGATGGAAAAGCTAGTGCTGTTTTCTGTTATATTGCCCCTATTCTACATCGACAAGAATATATTTTTCCCTGTTCCCAGCTGATTTCACAGTAGTGAACTCCGTTTATGAATTATCTGACACATTTCTTGCAATTCTTCTGACAACAGTGCTCAGTGGAAATTTCAAGGCCCCTCTCTTCTGACAAGTAGAAATATCAATATTTGAATAAATTGTGGATTTTAAACTTCTCACTCTGATGCGCCACGGCGAGGAAGACTGAATTCTTCTTTTACCGGGTCTAATCCCCCTGAGCCTCAGGAAGAAATCTGTACGCAGCGTTTCATTACAAGAGAGCAGTACTGAGTGACATTTGAAACACACATCTAAGTCGCCCTGATGAAGTTTACTCCCATCCAACAACAAACAGCAGCTGAGTACGATTCCCACTTCTTGGGTGGAGAAAGGCACACGCTTGGTGTCTGAACGAAAAGAGCCAAAACGTGGATCTGCAAATTGACAGGCCAATCTTTAAACAAATGTGTTTCTTAGGAGGGGAGAACACAGCTTTGTTTGAGCTAAGCATTTTTCTTTTGCCTGACAGAAACGTTCTGGGCCTGATTAGAAGGCCCTTGTTAGGGTCCGTCTCAGACACTGTGACTCCACGTTTTAACAAGCATGCAGAGAAAGCAATGCAAAGATAACAAAACATTGTCATTACCGTCTCCAGCGACTCCTTGTGTGCCTTTTAGCCCTTGCACACATTTTCTCTGGAGGCTCACACACACACACAGATGCATGCCTGATGCAGGGCCCAGCACCAGCTCCTATAGATCTCTACATGGGACTTTGTGGGACTGGAGCATAGAGTGGCCAGAGTGAGCATGCACCGTTAATAGCTGCCCCTTCCTCTCTTGGATGAATAAACATGCAGTTTATTGCTGCAGCCATACGTGGTACTAAGCAATGTGATGGATGGTCTAGTATTTCCCAGGGTACAGCCAGCAGAGCTGCCGCCTGTAAACCTGCCCTTAGGGCCTTGATGCAGGGACCTCCTGTACCCAGGGAGCTGCAGACAGATTCTTCATAAAGACAAGTAGCATCATATAAGCCAGAAAGAATCCCTAGGCATGCTGGGAGTAAGGTTGTCACCTGTGGGGAGAGGGGAGGGTGATGGTGGACCACGGGTTGGGATGCTCTGAGTAGGATCAGCACAATTATAGGTAACTCGAGGACTCTAGGCAGCTGTTGCTTCAGTATGAACATACCAAGAGTGTGAACGTATCAGCCTTCAGGGCACACAGGTGCCCTGGACCTGTCCACGGTGACTCAGCAAAGCCAGAAGCTATCTGCTCCTCAAATCCTAGGCTCTTTCTATAATGTGGACCTTTGGAGCTTCCAGACAAGCCCCACACCCACCCACTCACCACAGGCCATATCTTAAGTTCACGTCTGATCTGCACACATGGAAATGCCACCAGACAATCATGGATCAATGACTGTGGCTTCCTTGTATACGGAGGGGAGAATCAGGCATCACCATTCAAGGACTAACAGCCTATCTCAAAGTTCCTTGTGGAACTGAGAGTCGAAAGATTCACACGTGAAATTTTATGCAAGGGAGGACTCCTGGAGTCAGGTGGGACTGTCTCTTTCCCTGACCCTGAAGGAGACCACGGCAGCCAGACTCTTGGACGCTCTGTACGATATCGGATTCTCCCTTGGCTGAGCAGTGCTGCTGGAGGATGCAGTGGCTTCCAGGAGGATGAACGCCACCCCCCTCCAGGATAGCATCCCAATGACAAGACTAGACAGAGGAGAAGGCAGATGCAGCCCAGTCTCCCTGTTAGCGACCTTGCCAGCAAGGTGCTTTCTCAGAGGCTGAACAACATCTCAGAACTACATGGTGAAACCCAGAACTCAAGGACCAGAAGGCAGGAGAGGAAGAAGAGGAACAAAACCATGGTCTCCAGCCACAGCTGGTGGTTTAGCACTTTCTCTTGGGGTACAAGAATGGGGTCACCCAAAGGGAAGTCAGCCTTTGCTCCTTTGAAGACCTCAATTTGAATGTGACATCCCTTCTTCTGAACCTTGCAGTAAGGACTTAGGCATTACTGTCCATCTAAGCACACATCTCCCAGGGAGGCTCCAGCAAGCATGGCCAACACTGACCTCTGACCTCTCCCACTAAAGAAATGTTACATGAGGAGAGGTAGGACCATTGATCAAGGAAGAGCCCAGGGTCTTACCCAGTCATTTTATCAGATCTGGGAGGGCCAGCAGTTGACTCTGGAAACCTGAGGAATGGAGAGCAGACAGAGGCCAAAATGAGGACTCAGCTATCATCTGTGAAGCCAGAATATTGTTGCAAGGCTGTTCGGTGGAGCTCCTGAGAAAAGGTTCTGGAACGCACCTCCTGAGCCATGCTCCGTTGTCCTCCAGTCACCTGCAGAGATCAAGCACCTACCCCAGGTGCTCATCAACAGCACCAAGACAGTGAACTGATAAAGGAGAAGACATCCATTCTTCCAACAGAGTTATGGGATGTCTGCTGTGCCAGGGAAGTCTACCAGAGACACTGGGACTGGAAAGTCCAAGACTTAAAGGTCCAGGGATTGGGGCCTGGAGAGCAGAGAGCACTTAAGACAGCTGTAGAACAGAGGAAAAGCCCAGCTGCCAAAGCCACTATTAGTCATAAGTAAGGACACTAACTGAGCAGTCAGAATTTAGAACATACACAGCAACACCGAACACACACACACACACACACACACACACACACACAAACACACACACACACCACACACACAAACACACACACACCACACACACACACACACACACCACACACACACACACACCACACACACACACACCACACACACAAACACACACACACACCACACAAACACACACACACACACACACACACACACACACACACACACACACACACGGGGTGGGGGCATGGTAACCAAGAAGAGGCAGTGGAACTGGGAAGTCAGTTGGTGAGCCCGTTTGTCTGGGTGTGACGTTCCGTGAAGTTTGTTCTAACGAGCGAGATCCCAGACATCCATGCTGGGAGCACACGGCAGCTGAGAGAGTGGGAAAGCTGTGCCCACAGATGGCCGAGCATTTGGAGAGAAGCACAATATTTTATCTAAATACCCAAATACAAACACAGGATGGCCCAACACCACATACAACCACCTGAAAGTGCTGGCGGCAGCTTGCTCCATTCCTGCCTCGTCTACAAATGTATAAAGATGAGAAGGGACCAGAAAGGATAGTAGCTTCCTCCCTCTGGGGATCTGGCACCTTCTGGGGTGAGCAGAGGCAGATGGTTGCCAGGGAAGTGGGAGGAGGGGGTTAATTCCTTATTCTACACAGCTATTTCAAATCGAGAGTTTGGAATGGTATCTGCAGAATACGTTTTTTTTAATCATCCCATTTTTCAGATATAGTAGACAAAACTTAGAGATAGATGGAAGAGACACACAGGGACATATATAAAGAAAGGAGGGGCTAGTATGATGCCCTTGGGGCCAGCCCAGGGCAGGAGACACAGACTGGACCTCTCTGATTTCCATACTTAGGAAAGCCAAGGCAAAGAGCAACCTCAGGTCTGCAGCGCACACAGATGCCCAGGTTGAGCGGATCCTCAGCCCCCTGCACCTTGCTTAGCTCGAGGCCAGCCCCTTTCCCTGAGGCAGCCTCCGGCTCTTTGTCTTTGAAGTCGGAATGATGTTCCTCTCTCTCTGCCTAGCTCCTACGTCCAGTAAACACTAAACATAGCACATACACACAAAGGAAATGCATTCAGTAAGCGCTAAACACAGCAATACGTTGGAAATGCATCCCCACCCCACCTCCCAGTCTGCCCTGTGCATGTGAACCCAGTATTGTATGGTTTTCAGATACAAATTATAGGCTGGGGATGTGGCTCATTGATAGAGAACTTGTCTAGCATGTGTGAGGGCCTGGGTTCAATTCCCATCCCTGGGAACAGTAACAACAACAACAACAACACCCCCAAAACAAAAAGCAAACCTGAGAAGTCTTTCCACCCCCACATTAAAAACGGAGCGCAGGGAATCTTATGGAAGAGTTGGGGGATAGAAGGACCTGGAGGGGACAGGAGCTCCACAAGGAGACCAATGGAACCACAGATCTGGGGCAGGGGTAGGGGACCTGCAGAAGCTGATGCACCAATCAAGAACCATGCATGGTGAGGACCTAGAGCCCTGCCCCTCCTCAGATGTAGTCGGTAGGCAGCACAGTCTCCTTGTTGGTCCCATAACATGGGAAGGAGAAATGACTTCTGGCAAAGACTCTGGCCCCCACACATTTTTGATCGCTTCCCCCTGGCAGGGCGGCCTTACCAGGCCACAGAGGAAGAGGATGCAGGCAGTCCAGAGGAGACTTGACAGGCTGGAGTCAGATGTTAGGGGAGGAGGGCTACCCCTTTCTGAGGACTAGGAGAGGGGAGAAGGGGGATGAGGGAAGGAGGGTGGGGCTGGGAGGACACTAGGGAGAGGGCTACAGTTGGAATGTAAAGTGAATAAACTAAAAAGATTTTTTTTTAAAAGAATTTTTAAAAAGAACCTTGTATCTCCTGAATTGTTCTAGAACTCATCAGGTAAAGGCATTCGGTAGGTATTAAAAACATACACGAGGTGACTCAGAGGAGCAGCAAGGGTATGGTAGCTCAAGCTCTCCTGGCTCAGGGGCCAAGGGACGCTGTACACAGAGGTGCCGCCCCCCCCCCCTAAAGAGCCTCAACAGTGTGCTGCTGGCTAACATAGGATATCTTTGAAACACTAAATCCCAGGGTCACATCTGGATGGAAGTCGGCACAGTCCAAGTGCTTCTTAAGAGGCAAAACGAGCAAGGAGCCCGGAGTGGGGTAAACTGCCACCACAGGGAAAAACAGCATCCCTGTCCAGGCAAGAGTCAGGTCCTCATTACCCCAGAGCTATATTCAGGCCTGAGCATCCAAATGGTTCGCTGAGAGAAAATTCTGCGCATTCCAGAAGAAAGAAGGCCCCACTACCAATAAGTAACAATGATTTGTGAAGAATAAGGACAAAAACACAGCTGCTTTCTATAGTTTAAAGTGGGGCACACAAGAGGTATGGAGAAGCAGAGGCAGGAAGATTTCCATGAGTTTGAGGCTAGCCTGGTCTACATAAAGAGTTCTAAGCTAGCCAGAGCTACAAAGTGAGACCCTGCAGAGAGAGGGGGGGAGGGAGGGAGGGAGGGAGCACACAAACAAGACACAAAGTTAGGCACACAGACCTAGTACACATCACGTGGGCACACTTGGTCTTTAAGCCCCTCTCTGCACCATGCAACGTGGAGACGTAGGGTTTCCCCCATCCTGTGTTTCCGATGCCTGGGGCTCCAGTATTACACTTCAGAGACAAACTGACACAAATCTCTCAAGCAATCATGTTTCAGCTTAAGTCCTCAAAAGATCCAGTTTGGATCCAGGGCCTCCAGACTAGACTCCCACCCCTATGTACCCCATACACTCTTTAAGATGAAGCCAAGTTAGAGAAGAAGTCAATTTTCCATCAAGCTTAAGGTCTACCCTGGCATCAAGAAAGACCTGAGGAAGAAAGACAGAGCTAGAGAATGATCCAAAGGTTAAGGTGGACCACAACTAAAGCAGGGAGACAGTGACCGCGTGGCCATTTCTGCTGTCTCCACTCAGCCATTCCCACCCTCCTCTACACCACCCACCTAGGTCTGACTCAGTGGAACCTGCGGACTCATGGAGTTGTTCGTGGGTAATGTCACACCAAGAGGAAAGTCCACAGGCGTTGCTACATGTGTGCTGAGTTTCATATCTCCCTGGCTGGGTTCTGGGACATGGACCACAGTGACCTCTTTGGGTGGGGAATGGGTGGGAAGAAACACCTGGCACACAAATGGCACACAAACATAAAGACCTTTCATTTCTAAAAAAAAAAAAAGACCTTTCACTTCTAAAGACCTGTTCATTTCTCATCCCTTTGGCCCAGTACCATGAATACACATAGTCCTTGCTTACGGCAGGCAGGCAGTGAATGCTTGGGGAAGGCTGAAGGTGACTGACTTCCATCAGACCTTGCCAAGGAACAGATGTGCCAGGCACCTGTCCCTCGGAGTCAGTATCCTAGGGATGCTCAAGGCAGGGGATGGGACAGATATGAAGGGAGACATGCAAATGAGCACATACATTGAGCTCAGGAGAGAGCAATGACTTGTATTCCAAGAAAATGACTGAACTGCCACGAGCAATGGGGGCCTTTGTGATTTGGATCTGAATTTTGGAAGAGGCACTATCTGAGCTGAGTTGAGATCCAAAGTCATATTAAGAATTATATAGAACGAAAGAGGGGGCGTTGTCCAAAAGGAGACAGCATAGGATAGATCTGGAGAGAGCCCTGGGGGAGGGGGCCAGGTGGAGAGGGATCGCTCTCTGTATCTACAAGAGCTACTGCAGCCGCCAGAGGAACATTCCACCACAGAGGCCCTGTGTCTCAGGGGTGAGCCACTTCTAGCATGCTCTAACTCCTGGAGCCCTATGGCGCACCTCAGGATTGGCTTAAGGCTGACTGGACAGTGTACCTACTCTATGGGGCAGTGGCTGAGTGCTGTTACCAGAGAGCCTACATGGAGCCAGACATATGGGTGCCCAATAAATACTTCTGGATGAGTAAGGAAAAACAGAAGAGAAACCTAAAACACACCACTGAGCCCTGCAGCTGTATAACCCAAGAGGCAAACATCTGTAAGACGCCTGGCCCCACACAGGGAAACAGTGTGCCTGCATGGCCAGAGGAGCATTAAAAGCTCCTTAAGACCCAGCAGGATGGTGTGAAACAGTGACGGGATGGAATCTCAGCCAGTCCCCCTGGAATGTGGCTTGTTTTATGGAGTAAGAAAAAGTGATGGGGGGCAGGAAGACAAACAAACAAACACAGCCCAGATTATTAAAATTCAAAGAATCCTGGAAAGTGCTTCTGAAAGCACAGGACTGATGACTCCCACAGGGGAGCTGTAACCCCAAACTGCTAACATGGGTTCAGAGAAGAGACTTGTAAGCTGTAAAGGGCCTGGGAGGTGTCCACTGGCATTGTCATCACTATCTGTGTGGCAGGGGCACCAGTCTACAATGAAGGGATCCTTGGGCCTCCCAAAGCCTCTCCAGTCTGTTTTTTCATCTTTAGAATGGGAAGGCTGCTCTGAATCAAATGTGGCCTTGGTGTGAGGAGATAGGGAAGGGAGAGTTAGAAAGAAGCTGTTATGGGGGGAGAGGGTACACTCAAAGGTATCCCTGGCAAACAAAGGGCCTCAGCATCATGGGCTGGTGGTACCAAAGGAACAGGGTCAGCACGGGAAAAGACAGCTTCCAATTGTCAGGAGCTGTGGTAGCCGTCGATGGAAGGGTTCACCCTGTGCCTCTCCAGTGGAGCACTGATGGGGCTAAGCTGGCAGAGCAGGGCGATGAGCAGATGCCCCTGGTTTCCACTTACCAGATGTCAGCAGCAAATCCTTTCTGTCATTTCAAGATCATAACCCAGAAGTCTCTGGACATCACTAAATATCAGCTTGGAGACTGGGTTGACCTGAGTTGATCACCAGGATTCCGGCACCCAGTTGGCAGAGGGCATGGCTGAGGCTGAGAAAGTGGCCAAGGCTTTTATCTGTGTAAAGGGTGGCTGCCTTGTCCAGGCCATGGCTTCCCCTCTGGAACTCCCACACAGCTTTTTCATCCCAGCTGTGGAGCCCCGATGGAGGGGCCATGCATTCCAAACACATGCTGCTTCTTCTGGGTCCCAGGCGGGAGAGCATAGAGTGGCACTGGCCACAGGTTGTGACTCACTGAAGAGCCTGAGTGTGGCTGGCATCTTGTGATATGGGCAGCAGCACCCTCAAAGACACAAGGCTGCTGGAACTCACTGCCTGTCTTCCCAATTCCACAGTGCTCTTCATCCCAAATCAGTACCCTTGCTCCACTCCTCTTTGGCATGTCATGGGACATAAGGTACAGACTCATTGTGCCCTCACATTCCAATCAAGGGAGGACTGGCAAGCCTGTCAGAGGACAGCCTTGGCCCCAGAACAGAGCACATGTGTGTGGTCTGGGTGGACACTTTATGAATCTACCAAGCTACTGCATATTCCCACCAAGAGGCCATGGCAGGGATTAGGAAAAACTTATGGAACCTTCCATGCTGGACTCCCCTGCTCCTGAACATAACTGTGGACACGTAGCTCCTCATTGCCAATATCGGACTCCTCCCTCTCCACTCAGCCATGACCCTCCATGACCTCTTTTCTTGCAAGAAGTCAGATGACTTTGCTCATTACCAGGTTGTGCCCAGGAGATTGGACATGGCTTCATGAGCCCAGGCACACAGAAGTGACACAGTACAGCTGTGGGGCCAGCAGCCAAGTCTAGCACCATCACACTTGACCTACACACCCAGCATTTACATCTGTGTATGAATTCAGACTTTGCAGAAAGGAAGGAGAGGTCACAGACTTGCTCCTTGACTCCTCCCCAGGCCCTGCAGCCCCTGAAAGGTGAAGCAGAAAGACAGGACCAGACTCTGCTCTTGCCCTGGTGCTGCCATCTAGGCAGAGCCAACTGCAGCTGGGGCATGACAACAATGCTCAAGCATGCCAACTGGTGCTGGATCCTGCCAAGAGGACCAAGCCCAGCACTCATTCACTGTGCCTCCCCATCTCAGCTGGGATCCTAG
Source organism: Acomys russatus (assembly GCF_903995435.1). Lineage (NCBI taxonomy): Eukaryota > Metazoa > Chordata > Mammalia > Rodentia > Muridae > Acomys > Acomys russatus. The sequence goes on from NC_067141.1 coordinate 17,877,097, forward strand.
TGTGGGTCCAGGGTTCGTGAGGCACCATGAGTTGTCACATCTTATAGCCAAAAAGACTGAGACCTATGGGACAGAGGACTGAAGAAAACCTAGGGCAGTGGGGATAGAAAAGAAAGGAGGGAGGGAAGTCTCTCTGCGGCCTGCGGACACGGGGTTCAGGCAAGGCCACACTTGCCATGGGACTGACCAGTCAGTGCAAGGCCCTTTCCACCTCCCTCGTGCCTGCAGGCAGCTGTGCCTACATTTTCTGGATCTATGTCTCTATGAGTGACTAAGTGAGGAGCTGGAACATCATGCCCCCAAGCTGCAGACCAGATGAGAAGGTGAGAAGTTGCCATCAAGGGCAATGGCAGGGGATGGTTTTGTTTTGTACAAGAGCATCCTAGGCCATGCTTCACTTCATGCCAGGGGCCAGTATCCCTCTGCCCATCATGTCCCTTCCATGCCAGAAGCCCATGACACTCTTGTCTACCATGCTCTCTCTGCCAAGGGCCTGTGAAACTCTATCCACAATGCGCCTTCCTTGCCAGAGGCCTAAAATGCTCTCTGTGCCAGAACTCCATGCCACTATGTCCTCCATGCTCCATCCACATCAGGACCCTCTGCCACTCTGTCTACCATGCTCTCTCCATGTCAGGGTTCCATGCCACCTTGTGCCACAAGCAGAATAGTCAGTCTACTTATCCTACTATACGAGGGACAAAACTCAGAGACACTGAGAATTTAATTGCCCAAATTGCACAGTTAGTAACTGGTGGAGCACAACTCATGTCCCAGGTCATTATAAACTTCCTGAAGCCATGCTATGAGGGGTCCACTAGATCCAGGGTGATTGTTTCACTGGCCAAGACCTAGGAAGAAGAATGCACGTCCAATGAAAGCTCCTCAGAGCTTCCAACCCCAACTACAGCCGGTTGCACAGCCCATGGGCCACATGCTCTTTCCTCTCTTCTAGTGAGAACACGAGAAGGGCCCTCTCAGCAGCATGCGGCCTACTTCTTTTCCCTAGATCTAACATCCATGCACGTGGGGACCAACATTGAGCACAGATGCCCCACCCGACATTTATCATCAACGTCATCTTCAAAAGGAACAACACTGGAAGACTCACCCTCCCTGGTCCCTGAACTCACTAGCAATCATAAAGGCAGGTGTACAGACCAGGGAGACAGAAAAAGCCCAGAAACAAAGCCTTATCATGTGTACCTTGATGGGGAAAGGCCTTTTTTTGTGAGTGCTGTGGGGAAACTAGATGGTCACACCTGAGAACAGCACACATAGCCTAACCCAAGGTCGACCAAAGGTCTAGATGGAAGATCTACCACATACAGCTCCTAAAGGAAAACACAGGGATAGAGCTTCCCAGTGTTGGCATCGGTGAGGGGTTCTTGACTATGGCTCTAAATGTTAAGTCAGTAAGAGAAAACACTGAGGTTCATCAAGATAGTCAATTTTTCAACATCCAGACACACATGAAATTGGTTAATTTCATGGGGCTAAAATGAAATACTTGAGGCTACTTAACTTAGAAAGGAAAAAAAAAAAAGCTTGATTTGGCTCACGGTTCTGAAGATTCTTGTCCCCAGTTGGGCAACACTGTTTTGGGGGCTCTGGTGATGGAAGCATATCACATCAGGGCTAGGGTGGAGTAAAGACTCGCATCGTGAGCTAAGAAGAAGAGCTGGCCTGAGAAACTGAGGTTCCACTGTCTCCTTGAGAAGAATGCTCTGGACGACCAAAGGACCCTCCCACTAGGCTCTCCCACCTTCCTATAGGACCATTAAGGGGGACCACACTTTCAACACATGCACCTCTAGGGGTCACTCATCCAAAACAAGCAACTGCCCACAGAAGACAGAGGCAGGAGCAGAGATGGAGGGAAGTCTTTGTAGCTGGTAAGGGACTCATAGCTAAAGTGTTCAGAGAATTCATAAGGTTCAGTGCAAGTCTACTGAAAATGGGACAAACCCTTAATGTCAGCCGTTGGAAGGTAGAGAAAGGTGAATCTCTATGAATTCCATGCCAGCATGGGCTACATAGTGAATCCCAGGCTAGTTGAGGCTCCATGGTGAGACCCTGTGTTTAATTTTAAAGAAGGGATGGCAGGAAGAGAAGGGAGAAAGAGAGGGAAAAAAGAAAGAAAATGGAACAAAAAGACCTGACCAAGCATCTCTCCCAACTACATACACACACGTGACCAATGAGCACATGAAAAGCTACCGACAATCACTAATCTCTAGGAAGCACCAAAGGAAACTACAGTGAGATACAACTCCCTGCCTGCCAGAATGGTTACTGTCAAAAACAAAATGTGAGTGAGGATTCAAAATTACTAAAATCCCTGGACATCAATGGTAGGAACAAAACTCCTGATGTGGCCACTGTGGAAAACAGTATGGTAATTCTTCAAATAACTAAAACTGAGATTGCTACATGTTCCAGCCATTGAACTTGTGCATCTGTGTGCAAAAGCATTAAAAGGGGGTGGGATCTGAAGCAGCACTGCACCTATGTCCGCTGTGGCATCATTCACAAACAGCCAAAGGTTGGGCTGACAGCTGGATAGACACATGGATCCGGTACAGCCTGGCAAGGCAGCACTATTCGGCCATGCCAAGCTTCCACAGAGAAGCTTAAGAATATTATGTCACCTGTTACACTCACAGGAAGTCCCTAGAGTTGACAAACTCACAGAGACAAAAGTGTGGTTGGAACTATTTAAAGCCAGGCCACGGGTCGGGAGCCAGTGTTTGGCGAGTACAGCTCCATTTCTACCAGATGACGCTCAGAGGGCAGTGGCGGTAAAGGGAAAGACAATGCATGTGCCTCACACAGAATGCAGGCTCACAAGCTAATGGCCACCTTCATGTCACCTGCACTTTACCAGAACAGAAATAGCTAGAAAAACTAAAAACAAAACCGTGTCCCTAGCACCTTCTGGACAGATGTTTCCCCCTACACACATCCCCTTTGTGAGCTAAGGTGCTTCAGGAAAGCAGCCTGCACCTCTATCCTAAGACATCAACAGACATTTTCGGGTGGATCTGGAATTTGTGTTAACAGCAATTAAAGCATTTTGACAAGAAAGAGCAGGGCACCATTGGTGACACTGGGCCACTGGAGACCGCCAAAGGATGGAGAACAGCTGGGAGAATGAAAGTGCTTTTGAATATGTACAACGATGATTTACTGTGTCCTTGGACGTTGCATCCATTCATTTGTTCATTCATTCATTTACTCACTCATTCGTTTCTTCATGATGATTACGAGTTCTGGACAGGGCAAGCCCCATGCCAAGCAAAGCAGGATGTGGAAGTAAAAACCTGATATCTGCCCTCAGTGTGTGTACCTTGGCTGGGAATGTGACCACAGAACCAGATAGTGCAGAGGAAGAGGATACACAGCCACAAGGACAGTCAGGCTTGGGTAGGGGTGAAGGCACCAAAGGACAGCAGAGGCTTCGGTGTGGAGAAGGTCTGAACATATAAAGATAGAGAGGTTGTACCACAGACCCCAGACTGGGTGCCTATATAATTCAAGTTCACAGGCCATTCAGTCCAACACAGCAAAGCCCTTAAGCTTGCCAGAAAGACTCCAGACATAGAAGGATAGACACAGCCTGAGGCTAGGTCTCCAGGGAGGGAGGGGGCTGAACAAAGACCACCAGGCACAGCCACCAAGCACAGGCTGGCAGGTCACTCACAGGCATGTGATATAGGGTAAATAAAAAGATAAAGGAGCCCATATTTCCCCTAAGGAGGCTGTGTGAACAAATACTAAAGGGAAGAGCAGTACGGTGCTAAAGGGAACGCAGATTACCCTGGCTGCAGGAGAAGGCACCTACTCCAGGAGGGGATGAGTGAGTGCCTGAAGACCAAGATGAATATATAAAGCAGACGTCATGGCTGTCTGCTGAATGGAGGCCACCATATTTTGATGTGTGTTCTGGGAGGGAAGCAGGAATCAACTGATGTACCAGGGAAAGACATCCCAGTGTAGGACTTTTCCCAGTTTTGAGGAGGCAGAGGTCTCCAGGCCACCCCCCACAGCCCCTCGATCACTGAGGAATGTGGTTGAAGACAAGAGGCCACCAGGAGCATCTTAAGGAAACTTGACCAGCCATGGACAGCAAGCTCAGATTTTCATTATGTGAGGACTGTCCCGATGAAGAGGCCTCCAATCCTGACTTCCTTTCAGGTGAGAATCAGCTTTGTGACTTTTAAATAAACATTATTTTGTTCACTCACTTATTTAGTGTGTGTGTGTGTGTGTGTGTGTGTGTGTGTGTGTGTGTGTGTGTGTGTGTGTGTGTGTGTGTATGTGAGAGAGAGAGACAGAGACAGAGACAGAGACAGACAGACAGACAGATTAGGGGGGCAGGAGTTGGTTCTCTCCTTCCCAGAGGTTGAACTTAGTTGTCAGGCTTGGTGGAAAGTGCTTGTACATGCTAAGCCATCTTGCTGGTCTAGGTTTTATAAATTTTTGATGTGGAAAGTAAAATGAATGTATTTCTAAGTTTCATTCGGTTAATAAAAGTTCTTGGCTCCTTGTTATAATAGGAAGTTAGAGAGACAGGATTATCAGACCTTTCCTCACGCAATTTCTAGCCATCAAACCACAACCTCCCCCTATAAAAGGCAGGCTGTGAGGCTGAGAGCCTAAGGTCCTCCCTGCTGCATTGGCCCATGGACCTGCCTGAGGGACCATAGAGGCACTTTCAAGTGGCTACACTCAAGCAACAACCCCACTGGCCACACTGACAGAGCCTGCTGTGAGCTGGTACCTCCAGAACCTGGAGATCGAGTATCTCTCTGTAGCTTCCATCTCTCTGCTCTCTATGTGTTCTGGTCCAACACATCCCCTCTGACACCTGAGGGGAGTCACTTGTTCCATTTGTCAGTCAGACCCTGGCTACTGAACCATTAGGAGAAGTCTGAGATAGAGAGGCCACATTAGGATATGTGACACACTCACGGTCCACTATGGGCAGTGGCTGAGGAAGGAGGTGGCAGTGGGGGTGGCACAGCAGTGCTGTGGTCTCTGTTTTCACACCATCCTGTGCACACAGTCATGTGCCTTTGGACAGCTTGAGATTGCAGCCTGAGGCTCTGCCTTGCTAGCTTCCCTGACTCCCACTAGCTCTGTGACCACAAAGAGAGAGAGAAGCAGAGGAATGGAGGAATTCATCTCACCCAGAGCAGCCTAGTGCTATCCCTGCACAGGACAGGAGGGAGGCCGAGACAAAGGTGGACTGGGGGGTGGGGGAGCTCTTTCACAATCCTATGTCACATGTGACAAGCAGAGTCACTGAAACGCCAGTCAGTGCCAGTCAGTGAGAATAGCAACAGCCTCAGAAAAGGTGATTCCTGGCACAGAAACTTCTTGAAAATACCTGACTCGCACTCTCTCGGCTATACCTTTTCTAGCTTTTTGACAAAAGCTAGAGCACACAGTTCGTGTGTTTTTCTATCCATTCCACGTAATTTTCATGTAATAAGACTACTTCTCGTTTATTTAACATCTTCCTTTCCTAACTTCTGTGAGACCGCCATTCTTAACTTAGTTCACTGCAATTTCAGGGACAAAAACATGGCCACTAGTCCTTCAGAGAGGCCTCACTGGAACCTGAGCAGCGGCGATGTGGGGAGTTTCAGAGGAGGTCTTTGCCTCCTCTTCTGGGGTCAGGAGTTCTCCCTCTTCTCCCTCCATCCTGAGATCACTGTACCGCTCACCACCTAAACTGCATAGCCATGGTCACTGTCTTCAGTGGCCCTTCTTCATTTTGACCTCAGGTAAATGCTGGTCTCTTCTGTGGTTTGTTTGTTTGTTTGATTGTTTGTTTTCCATGTCTCTTGCTGGTTTTTATCTTTTTTTTTTTTTTAAACATCTTTTATGTCCTGTGGAATTTGGGGTAAATACAACTAACAGAGGAATTAGGAGTGCTGTGGGCCCACCAGTCCCTCCCTTGGCAGGGTCTGAACAAAGAGTCCCTCATGTTGTGCCCAGGG